>NC_081788.1:28598829-28616329 GCF_963082965.1 Carassius carassius | reverse complement strand
GAATCATTTGAATCAGTTCGGGAGTTCAAAGTGGGTTCGCGAATCATTTGAGTCAGTTTGGGGATCGCAAATGATTTGAATCAGCTCGGGAGTTCGGAGCGGTATCGCGAATAATTTGAATCAATTCGGGAGTTCGTAGCGGATTCGCGAATCATTTGAGTCAATTCGGGAGTTCAAAGAGGGTTCGCGAATCAATTGAGTCAGTTTGGGGAATCGCAAATCATTTGAATCAGTTCGGGAGTTCGGAGCGGGATCGCGAATAATTTGAATCAATTCGGGAGTTCGTAGCGGATTCGCGAATCATTTGAGTCAATTCGGGAGTTCAAAGAGGGTTCGCGAATCATTTGAGTCAGTTTGGGGATCGCAAATCATTTGAATCAGTTCGGGAGTTCAAAGTGGGTTCGCGAATCATTTGAGTCAGTTTGGGAGTTCGGAGCGTGAATCATTTGAGTCAGTTTGGGGATCGCAAATCATTTGAATCAGTTCGGGAGTTCAGAGCGGGTTCGTGAATCATTTGAGTCAGTTCGGGAGTTCGTAGCGGGTTCGCGAATCATTTGAGTCAGTTTGGGAGTTCAAAGCGGGATCGCGAATCATTTGAATCAGTTCAGGAGTTCGGAGCGGGATCGCAAATTATTTGAATGAGTTTAGGAGTTCGTAGCGGGTTCGCGAATCATTTGAATCAATTCGGGAGTTCGTAGGTGGTTTGCGAATCATTTGAGTCAGTTCGGGAGTTCAAAGCGGGTTCGCGAATCATTTGAGCCAGTTTGGGGATCACGAATCATTTGAATCAGTTCGGGAGTTCAAAGGGGGTTCGCGAATCATTTGAGTCAGTTTGGGGATCGCAAATCATTTGAATCAGTTAATCAGAGTTAATCAATATCACACGAAGAGTGCCATTTCAGTTTTTCTCCAAAAATCAGCACGATTAAAATGTGATATTAAGTTACTACAAACAATAATTTAATTAAAAATACAAAATGTTGCAGAATAATGTAATATGAATAATAGCCTAAAGAACCTTTGTGCCAAAAGGGTTCTTTCTTGTCATTATAGAACCTTTTTAGCATAAAAGGTTCTTTGGAGTTGAGTAAAGAACTCTATGGTTCTATATAGAACCTCAATGAACCCTTTTTTTCTAAGAGTGTGTTGTCATAACGTTCACCTTGGAGATTGAAAATGTTTCTTTTTTGAGATCCCAGGAGCCCAAATTCAGACCCAGAACAATAAAACCCACAGAAGAGGTGAGAGTTCAAAGGAGGAATCTTTATATTAGCAAACTGCAGGGAGAGGAAGAGTAGATATAAGTCAGGATCTGCAAGATTAACCACAATCTGATGTGATCCAACCACCTCAGAGAAAACCAGTGTTGAGCTGCTGCAAGAGCTTTTGAAGCACAGCAGCTGTGGTCAAAGAGTTCTCGTGTGTTCTGATTGGTGGATGATGATGATGATGATGATGAACTGTGTACAACTCGTTTATATCACTGTCTTTGTCCATTAAGCTACATTATGTGTTTTATTAATAATGATTTTCTATAGGAGGAAAATTTAACGCACTGTTCTGTACTCGTCTGCTTGCCTGTACGGAGCTGATCCTTTTAAAATCACTTAATGCATTTCATAATGCACGTTCATATTTGCTGGTCTGTATATACGTTGAGTCAACAACAAGACATATAGACTAGACCTACTGAATTGTCTTTATCATCTTAGTCTGTTATTAGGACACATTTAGCGTTTTGTTGTATGGGAGGACACAGTTTGCGCATTGTGTTCATAGCCATCTGCTTACCTTGTAGTACTTTAAATAATACCTATATATCGAATTTGGTGTTTTAATTGAACTTAATGTATCTTAATACATTATTCCATATTAAGTGTTTGTTTTTTCTACAGGAGGAAAATGCTTAACGAAAGACTTTGTGTATTGCGTTCATATTCTGCTGTTCTGTGGCCACGGTCCGGGCTTGTCTTTTTCTCGCAGGACCCTGTACGTTATAGTAATAATTTGAATCAATTCGGGAGTTCGTAGCGGATTCGCGAATCATTTGAGTCAATTCGGGAGTTCAAAGAGGGTTCGCGAATCAATTGAGTCAGTTTGGGGAATCGCAAATCATTTGAATCAGTTCGGGAGTTCGGAGCGGGATCGCGAATAATTTGAATCAATTCGGGAGTTCGTAGCGGATTCGCGAATCATTTGAGTCAATTCGGGAGTTCAAAGAGGGTTCGCGAATCATTTGAGTCAGTTTGGGGATCGCAAATCATTTGAATCAGTTCGGGAGTTCAAAGTGGGTTCGCGAATCATTTGAGTCAGTTTGGGAGTTCGGAGCGTGAATCATTTGAGTCAGTTTGGGGATCGCAAATCATTTGAATCAGTTCGGGAGTTCAGAGCGGGTTCTTGAATCATTTGAGTCAGTTCGGGAGTTCGTAGCGGGTTCGCGAATCATTTGAGTCAGTTTGGGAGTTCAAAGCGGGATCGCGAATCATTTGAATCAGTTCAGGAGTTCGGAGCGGGATCGCAAATTATTTGAATGAGTTTAGGAGTTCGTAGCGGGTTCGCGAATCATTTGAATCAATTCGGGAGTTCGTAGGTGGTTTGCGAATCATTTGAGTCAGTTCGGGAGTTCAAAGCGGGTTCGCGAATCATTTGAGCCAGTTTGGGGATCACGAATCATTTGAATCAGTTCGGGAGTTCAAAGGGGGTTCGCGAATCATTTGAGTCAGTTTGGGGATCGCAAATCATTTGAATCAGTTAATCAGAGTTAATCAATATCACACGAAGAGTGCCATTTCAGTTTTTCTCCAAAAATCAGCACGATTAAAATGTGATATTAAGTTACTACAAACAATAATTTAATTAAAAATACAAAATGTTGCAGAATAATGTAATATGAATAATAGCCTAAAGAACCTTTGTGCCAAAAGGGTTCTTTCTTGTCATTATAGAACCTTTTTAGCATAAAAGGTTCTTTGGAGTTGAGTAAAGAACTCTATGGTTCTATATAGAACCTCAATGAACCCTTTTTTTCTAAGAGTGTGTTGTCATAACGTTCACCTTGGAGATTGAAAATGTTTCTTTTTTGAGATCCCAGGAGCCCAAATTCAGACCCAGAACAATAAAACCCACAGAAGAGGTGAGAGTTCAAAGGAGGAATCTTTATATTAGCAAACTGCAGGGAGAGGAAGAGTAGATATAAGTCAGGATCTGCAAGATTAACCACAATCTGATGTGATCCAACCACCTCAGAGAAAACCAGTGTTGAGCTGCTGCAAGAGCTTTTGAAGCACAGCAGCTGTGGTCAAAGAGTTCTCGTGTGTTCTGATTGGTGGATGATGATGATGATGATGATGAACTGTGTACAACTCGTTTATATCACTGTCTTTGTCCATTAAGCTACATTATGTGTTTTATTAATAATGATTTTCTATAGGAGGAAAATTTAACGCACTGTTCTGTACTCGTCTGCTTGCCTGTACGGAGCTGATCCTTTTAAAATCACTTAATGCATTTCATAATGCACGTTCATATTTGCTGGTCTGTATATACGTTGAGTCAACAACAAGACATATAGACTAGACCTACTGAATTGTCTTTATCATCTTAGTCTGTTATTAGGACACATTTAGCGTTTTGTTGTATGGGAGGACACAGTTTGCGCATTGTGTTCATAGCCATCTGCTTACCTTGTAGTACTTTAAATAATACCTATATATCGAATTTGGTGTTTTAATTGAACTTAATGTATCTTAATACATTATTCCATATTAAGTGTTTGTTTTTTCTACAGGAGGAAAATGCTTAACGAAAGACTTTGTGTATTGCGTTCATATTCTGCTGTTCTGTGGCCACGGTCCGGGCTTGTCTTTTTCTCGCAGGACCCTGTACGTTATAGTACTAAATTAGTTTTAATCGTTTAATCAACACCACAGCGTCTTGTCTCCATTGGCAACATGCACGATTTGTGTTGATTGCAAGTGACGACACAGGTAGCGGAGAGTGCAAGTAGCGATTGCAAGTGACATGAGTAAGTGACATTGTATTTAGTTTCTTTTGTCTTCGCCACCTAGCTGCTGTTGTAAAATGTTGAGAGATTCAAACAAAAAGTAATAAAAAATTCAACAAAATAACAAATAGGCTAACGACTGCAAGTGATGTCGCTAGCGGATGGAAGCACACGTGAAGCACACAAATCATTTGAATCAGTTAGGGAGTTCGGGCAGAGTGGGATTGCGAATCATTTGACTCATTTTGGGAGTTCGGAGTATGGAGCGTGAATCATTTGAACCAGTTTGGGAGTTCGGAGCGGGATCGCGAATCATTTGAGTCAGTTCGGGAGTTCGTAGCGGGTTCGCGAATCATTTGAGTCAGTTTGGGGATCGCAAATCATTTGAATCAGTTCGGGAGTTCGGAGCGGCTTCGCGGATCATTTGAATCAGTTCGAGAGTTCAGAGCGGGTTCGCGAATCATTTGAGTCAGTTTGGGAGTTCGATACGTGATCACGAATCATTTGAGTCAGTTCGGGAGTTCAGAGCGGGTTCGCGAATCATTTGAGCCAGTTTGGGGATCGCAAATCATTTATATCAGTTCGGGAGTTCGTAGTGGGTTCGCGAATCATTTGAGTCAGTTCGGGAGTTCGTAGCGGGTTCGCGAATCATTTCAATCAGTTTGGGAGTTCGTAGCGGGTTCGCGAATCCTTTGAATCAGTTCGGGAATTCGGAGCGGGATCGCAAATTATTTTAATCAGTTTGGGAGTTCGTAGGGGGTTCGCGAATCATTTGAGTCAGTTCGGGAGTTCAAAGCGGATTCGCGAATCATTTGAGTCAGTTTGGGGATCACGAATCATTTGAATCAGTTCGGGAGTTCAGAGCGGGTTCGCGAATCATTTGAGCCAGTTTGGGGATCGCAAATCATTTATATCAGTTCGGGAGTTCGTAGTGGGTTCGCGAATCATTTGAGTCAGTTCGGGAGTTCGTAGCGGGTTCGCGAATCATTTCAATCAGTTTGGGAGTTCGTAGCGGGTTCGCGAATCCTTTGAATCAGTTCGGGAATTCGGAGCGGGATCGCAAATTATTTTAATCAGTTTGGGAGTTCGTAGGGGGTTCGCGAATCATTTGAGTCAGTTCGGGAGTTCAAAGCGGATTCGCGAATCATTTGAGTCAGTTTGGGGATCACGAATCATTTGAATCAGTTCGGGAGTTCAAAGTGGGTTCGCGAATCATTTGAGTCAGTTTGGGGATCGCAAATGATTTGAATCAGCTCGGGAGTTCGGAGCGGTATCGCGAATAATTTGAATCAATTCGGGAGTTCGTAGCGGATTCGCGAATCATTTGAGTCAATTCGGGAGTTCAAAGAGGGTTCGCGAATCAATTGAGTCAGTTTGGGGAATCGCAAATCATTTGAATCAGTTCGGGAGTTCGGAGCGGGATCGCGAATAATTTGAATCAATTCGGGAGTTCGTAGCGGATTCGCGAATCATTTGAGTCAATTCGGGAGTTCAAAGAGGGTTCGCGAATCATTTGAGTCAGTTTGGGGATCGCAAATCATTTGAATCAGTTCGGGAGTTCAAAGTGGGTTCGCGAATCATTTGAGTCAGTTTGGGAGTTCGGAGCGTGAATCATTTGAGTCAGTTTGGGGATCGCAAATCATTTGAATCAGTTCGGGAGTTCAGAGCGGGTTCGTGAATCATTTGAGTCAGTTCGGGAGTTCGTAGCGGGTTCGCGAATCATTTGAGTCAGTTTGGGAGTTCAAAGCGGGATCGCGAATCATTTGAATCAGTTCAGGAGTTCGGAGCGGGATCGCAAATTATTTGAATGAGTTTAGGAGTTCGTAGCGGGTTCGCGAATCATTTGAATCAATTCGGGAGTTCGTAGGTGGTTTGCGAATCATTTGAGTCAGTTCGGGAGTTCAAAGCGGGTTCGCGAATCATTTGAGCCAGTTTGGGGATCACGAATCATTTGAATCAGTTCGGGAGTTCAAAGGGGGTTCGCGAATCATTTGAGTCAGTTTGGGGATCGCAAATCATTTGAATCAGTTAATCAGAGTTAATCAATATCACACGAAGAGTGCCATTTCAGTTTTTCTCCAAAAATCAGCACGATTAAAATGTGATATTAAGTTACTACAAACAATAATTTAATTAAAAATACAAAATGTTGCAGAATAATGTAATATGAATAATAGCCTAAAGAACCTTTGTGCCAAAAGGGTTCTTTCTTGTCATTATAGAACCTTTTTAGCATAAAAGGTTCTTTGGAGTTGAGTAAAGAACTCTATGGTTCTATATAGAACCTCAATGAACCCTTTTTTTCTAAGAGTGTGTTGTCATAACGTTCACCTTGGAGATTGAAAATGTTTCTTTTTTGAGATCCCAGGAGCCCAAATTCAGACCCAGAACAATAAAACCCACAGAAGAGGTGAGAGTTCAAAGGAGGAATCTTTATATTAGCAAACTGCAGGGAGAGGAAGAGTAGATATAAGTCAGGATCTGCAAGATTAACCACAATCTGATGTGATCCAACCACCTCAGAGAAAACCAGTGTTGAGCTGCTGCAAGAGCTTTTGAAGCACAGCAGCTGTGGTCAAAGAGTTCTCGTGTGTTCTGATTGGTGGATGATGATGATGAGTGGATAAAGACTAGAGCAATCAAATAGTGAGAGAGTGATCTGTTCACCTGGTTATGTTCATGGACAGGGACGGTTTGACTAAACCCGGCCCAAAGCAATCGGCGCATGGAAACTCGACAACAGTCTGTCTGCGCCATCTTTGTGTACTGTTGATTTAAACACTCAACTTAAACACTCTCTGTACTGTCAGGTATTTTGTCTTCTTCTGAGGGTGGATTGACAAAAAAAAAACTCTAGGATGTGACTATCTGACTTAAAAGTAATTTAAAGTTGAGCTGGAGTGAGTGTCTTTCTCTGCTCTTGGTCTAAGCTCAACCTGAATAAACAAATTATGAAATGGATAAAAAAAAAACACAGGTTTTATTCCAAGATAACATGGAATAGATTATATAATATGCTGTTATAACAGCTTATTATACAATCTATTCCATGCTGTCTTAAAATGAATTTATTTAATTTATGCAGTAATTAATCTTACAGCACAAATAATAATACCACATCTAAATGAAAATACACCATTACAAATGTAACTTCTGTATTCAAAATCTTCAAAGTTTGTAAGCATTAACTGTAACGTTACCAACATTTTTAAAAGTAAAAGCACAAAATATTTCTTAATATTAGCTACTGCATGTGGCATTTTACAGCTAAAATGTTGAAGTTTAGCTGTTTTAACTACTGTAATCATTAAAAATGTAACAACCTAAATATCACTTCCTAACATCATCCCTAGCAAGTAACTCTTTCTCCTCTCATGTTCCATACTTACTGTATTTTCCGGACTATAAATCACACTTTTTTTTCATAGTTTGGCTGGTCCTGCGACTAATAGTCAGGTGCGACTTATTTATCAAAATGTATTTGACATTAACCGAGAAAAATGAACCAAGAGAAAACTTTACCGTCTACAGCAGCGAGAGGGCGCTCTATGCTGCTCAGTGCTCCTGTAGTCTACCACTGAAAAAATAGAGCGCCCTCTCGCAGCTGTAGATGGTAATGTTTTCTCTTGGTTCTTGGTTCTAAATAAATGTGACTTACAATCCAGTGCGATTTATGTTTTTTTCCTCGTCATGACGTATTTTTGGACTGATGTGACTCATACTAAGGTGCGATTTATAGTCTGAATGAGGTGATGACTGCGTGCGTGGTGGGTCGGCCCGCCGGCCGTCCTGGAGTAACGGCCGTTCTGTGATTCTCCAGATCACACAGATGGCCAGTCCGCCCCTAAGGATGTCCCAAACTGAAGTGTGTGGATTCCGAAGTGCGGATGTGAAGTGCGATTGCGTCACAGCGTCACGACGTAAGCTGTCCCAAAGTCAGAATGCGCACGGCAGCCATATCACCCTGGAGCCCAAGACCGGTTTCCCACTGAAGCTAAGCAGGGTTGAGCCTGGTCAGTACCTGGATGGGAGACCTCCTGAGAAAAATAGGTTGCTGCTGGAAGAGGTGCTAGTGAGGCCAGCAGGGGGTGCTCACCCTGTGGTCTGTGTGGGTCCTAGCACCCCAGTGTAGTGATGGGGACACTATACTGTCAACAAGCACCGTCCTTCGGATGAGACGTTAAACCGAGGTCCTGACTCTCTGTGGTCAGTAAAAATCCCAGGATGTCTTTCGGAAAGAGTAGAGGTGTGACCTCGGCATCCTGGCTAAATTCGCCCATTGACCTTGGACCATCATGGCCTCCTAACAATCCCCATATCTGCTGATTGGCTTCATCACTCTGTCTCCTCTCCACCAGTAAGCTGGTGTGTGGTGGGCGTACTGGCGCACTATGGCTGCCGTCGCATCATCCAGGTGGATGCTGCACACTGGTGGTGGATGAGGAGATACCCCCTGCCAATGTAAGCGCTTTGAGTGCCTAGAAAAGCGCTATATAAATGTAATGAATTATTATTATTATTATTATTATTTGAAGTGTGAATGCGTCACCGCGGCGCGACGAAGGCTGACGAATTTCGAAAGCGACTTCAAATGCGCTCTTCAATCAGGGGGGCAGGGTTTCATATTTTTTTGAAGCACCCCTGGGCGCCGCCATTGGCTAGCGGACCCCCACCTGCTGTTAGCATTCCATTGACTCCCATTCATTTTGGCTTCACTTTGACAGCGAATAATTTTACATCTGAGGCGTTTAAAGACTCCATTTGTCCAATAATTATTTCTAAAGAAACACGAAAATGTATAAAAGGCTCCATTACGTTGTATTGTACGTTATGGTCTCGTAGAAGCAGTTTTTGTAAAAAATAGGCTAACGATTGCGTCATAACCAGCGACTCTCTGTCGCACAGTAGAGAAATTACCGTATGGACCGGAGGAGAAGCTCGCAGACAATCTTTTACTGTCTGTGAGGCTATCGGGGAAACATGGAGGCATAAAGTCATGGGAGAAAATTAATCAGAATACTTACCAAAATGTGCTCCTGTTCACGCTCGCCTTCTCTGGAAGATTCGGTGGGTGATTCAGATTTCTCTTGGCACAGCGATTAGAAGATTTACAGGTTGCTCACGTGACATCTATGTCATCAAGCTCAGTTTGAGTCTGCGCAGTACGCCCGACCCCCAGGAAGTGCGTGCTTCTAATTGACTTCATTTTTCTCCGTTGAATCCATTGGGGTCACTGTGTCCATTTCTTTTACTGTCTATGCCTTCAATTCCCATGAAAATGAAGTGTACCTCTATGGACACTTCGCACCCTACCATATCCCAGAATCACTTACGTGCATATGACGACGGTGGCAGGTGAAAGTTCTGTGGAGGACTTCACATTGATATGTATGTAGGCTATTGTATTTTCATTCACTCAAATACCTAGCGAAAGTGTTAAAAGCAAGGTTTTTTTTAATTAAATTCTTTTACATAAAGCCCACAAACAATAAGACAGCCGCTATATAAGACAATGGTCTTTCTCTTTGTTGTGTTTTTGAAGAGCTGTCATGCGAGAGATGTCTACAAATGTTTTAACCAAACTTAAGCACTGCAGTATTTTGTATGCATGGCCTGCTGTGTCATATTTTCTATTTTTAAGATTACAAACCTCTTTTATATTTTTCATAGGTGTTTCCATTTTCTCTCGTTTTATTACTATTCTGGAGCGAGTGAGCCTGCTGGGAAAGACTTAAAAATACAAAGTTAATCGTACATTTTCTTTTTTGCTGAAATTCATTGTGCTGTTGTTGTTAACAGGCATGGTTTATTTGCTAAAGTGTCCTGGGACAGGTGAGGGAGCGAGTGGAGCTTTTCGGGGAGGACATCAAACTACAGAGAATGAGAGAAGAGCGCAAGTTTTCTCTTCTTAAGAGAATGCTTAACACATACATTCTTCATTAGCCAAGAGATAACAGTAGGAAAAAATGGGTATATTACAGTTTTTCAATATCTTTTTTTTATATATATATATCATATTGTCAATGGAAAAACCTAATTTCTCTAGTTTATTTTTGTGATGCAAGTAAAAAATTAAATGCATAAGTTGTATACATTTTTCTTTATTAGTGTGTAATTTATTCATAAATAAACCGAAGTACTTTCTGTACATTTTGTATTTTTGTTTTTCATATTCACGTGTAAATAAAAGAGAAGTACTTATGTACATTGTCTTTTTTTTTAATGCAGCTTATTTTTTTTCACAAAACATTCTTTTATGTGTTAATTATTTTGTCCTGTAAATATTTTTTTACACATTTAAACAAATTGTTCTATAGGTAACTGAAAGTACTTTTTACAACCATTTACAGCATAGTTTAGGTTTAACATCAGAAAAACAGCATCAGTTGGAGCCCAGCGCTGCCTCCATGTGTTCTGGGGTCTTCAGGAGGTGAGTCTCTTGGTGAATAGCCAGCACCTCTTCAGCGACTCGGAGGACAATGGGGTGACAGTGGAACGAGGCACATGTCAAACACTTTAGAGACCATCTGTATGATGTACCACTGGCAGCAGATAGAAGAGAAACACCAGGGTCTGGATTGTGGCACTTCTCAGATGATCCAGCAGCACTGTCAGGGCTTCGCTGCTCAGAACAAAACCATTAAACACCTGTCCAGCGCTGGCACATTTAGCTTTATCCTGCAGTACAGGGGCCTGGTCTGATTTAGGGATGGAAGGAAAAGAGAAATTGTTTAGTGCTAAGACAACGTAATTAGTACAAGAAATATTGAGATACTTTAGTACATCGTAAATATTTTTTAAATAATTTTATTTACTAATAATTTGTTGAAAAGGAGAAAAAAATATATACTTTCTAGTATATACACTAGTTTCAGGTCTGTTGAATATTTGACAAACCGGCGCCCTCTAGACACGTAACAAAGAAAAGACTCAAGCCTGGAGAAGAGAAGCACGTGGGGCTGGATCATAGGGCTGAACACGGTGATGACTCCGGAAGTGACGACTCAAATCCTTTCCAGATCGAGGCCGGCACGATGGCGGCGGACACGCAGGTTGGTGTGACTCGATCCGTTCCTGCGTGAACATTAAAACACTAACTTTTCTTCTGTGTCTCGCCGCTTTTTTATGAGTTCTGAAAGAAGACGATGCCTGATCCGCGAGCGCGTGATGTCCAGATACGTTAGAAAACTGTGCGTGCGCGCGAGTACATGAACGTGCATTAATAATATTAAACTGACCATTAATAACGGCACAGTTGCACAACACACGCATTTATTAAGATTTAACCTTAATTAGAAAGCGAACGATACTGTTTTAAGCTTCGCATCCACTTATTTTATCTCAAACGCACATGCACTTCAGACTTTAGCAAGAAAGTGCCAGGGAGAACAATGTTTCTGGACCTAGTATCAAAGTAAAACCGTGTGTTTATTGAAAATACAGCAATGTATAATCACAGTAATCTACAGTGTTACATAAAACTGAGCCTACTGTCACCTGATGCATCACAGGAGTCACTTATGTAAATGCTCATCTAAATACATGCCTGAACTACTAATATTAAACCATAATGAATGAATATTCATCAGTCAGCTGACTAATACATGGTCAACTCATGCTCTATTATAGTAACAATAAATTGAGTGATTAATATTGTGGTAGCACGGTTTACCATAATAAACTGATATGATATCCATGTTTTGATTGCGTTGCATGTGTCTGATGGCTGTTCTCTGTGTTTGCAGGGGCAGGTTTCAGACACACTGAAGAGATTCGCTGTGAAAGTCACGTCATCCAGCGTTAAAGAGCGCAAAGAAGTTCTTGAAGAACTGAAGGAATGTGTCAAAGGAAAGGGTGAGTTTATTCACCTAAAGAAATAATCGGACCTGTTTAGTGACAAAAACAGTGTTAACGCATCATTAGAAACCCTGCACTGCTTTTAAATGTTTTTGAAAGAGTCTCTCCTGCTCACCAAGTCAACATTTATATGATCAAAAATACTGTAAAAATTTTAAATATTATTGTTATTTCAAAATAACTGTTTTCTATTTGAATTTACGTTGGAAAGCAATTTATTTCTGTAACGCAGCGATGAATTTTCAACATCAGAAATCAGTGTAATATGCCGATTTGCTGCTCAAAAACTTTTATTATTAGTATCAACAGTTGTGCTACTTTGTATATTGTGTAAACACTAATGCATTTTATTTTTGAGGGTCTTTGTTGAACAGAAAGTTCAAAAGAACAGCATTTATTCGAATATACAAATCTTGTGTAACATTATGAATGTCTTTACTGTAACTTTTGATTACTTTAATGCATCCTTATTGAATAGAAGTATTAATTTCTTAACAAAATCAAACTCTACTTTTCATTTTTGCATTTTCAGATATGAGTTTGGAATGATGTGACTTTAATTTGAATCCTCTAAATAACTTTGGTTAAATTCTATCCTCAGATCTTCCCGAGCCGGTCATTAAAGGACTGTGCAAGCTCTTCTATCTGACTCTGCACAGATACAGGTGAGTGGGAGCCGTTTCCTCTCCTCTGTGCATTAAAGCATGTCCTTCTACTGAAGGTGGGCTTGATTTCTCTTCTCAGGGATGCTGCGTCTCGGCGAGCTTTGCTCTCGGTCATCGAGGTGCTCGTCCAATCACAGCCTGATGCCATTGCGACCAACCTCCCCCCCGGTCTGCTGAGCTGTGGGGTGGTCAGCAGGGGCGTGATGCCCGGGTGAGTGACCGCCCCATTTATACACAGCCCTGTGATCTCTGTAATGGGCTGAATCACAGAATCAAGTCAAAAAATGACTTGGAATGTCAGGAAATTAGATCATGATGTGAAATAGTGTCTGAATATTAATCTGTAAACTGGCTACTATTTAATATATTGTTATTGTCGAGTAGAATGTACATATTAAAGTAATAATAATGATACAAAGCTATAAAGAAGCTTTTTTAAAGAATAAAAATGTTTTCCACGTTTTACTTTTAACAGGAAATCATAAATACAGAAAATTAAAACAAAGCATAGAATTTGGCAAAATTTGATTTATATGTAGTTTTTGTTAACATTTTAATCAATTGTTGTAAACTGTTTTGTTTCATGATTTTAGTCATTTATAAATTATATTTGACTACTACAAATTTAATTTAAACTGAATCCAGAAAAATGTAAAACTTTTTGGGGTAAAAAAAAATAAAATCGAATTTGTTAAACTTTTATTAAATATTTTGAAAATTGTATTAGTTTCATGATTTCAATAAATATGACATATTTGATTACTAAATTTAATTTAACCACACACAAACAGGAAAAAATGGATTTAAGAAATAAATAAATAAATTTCACTGAGAATCCAGAAAAAAATTAAGATAGAAAAAATTTAATTTGAGAAAAAAAATGTAATTGATTTCACAGAGAAACCAGAAAAACTATGTAATATATAATATATATATTATATATAATAATTTATCATAAAAAAATTTGTTAAACTTTTAATAAATTGTTTGTTAATTGTATTAGTTTCATGATTTAAATAAATTAGACAATGGTTGATTACTAAATTTAATTTAACCATTAAAACTGAATCCAGAAAAATTAAAATAGAACATTTTTAATTTGAGACAGAAAATGTAATTGATTTCACAGAGAAACCAGAAAAATTAAAAGAAAAACTATGCTTGGAAACCAAAATAAAATAGAATTATTTTTTGTTAAACTTTTATTAAATTGTTTGTAAATTGTATTACTTTCATGAGTTAAATAAATTAGTTGTATTAGTTTCACAATTTCAAGAAATTAGACATAACATTTGATTACTAAATTTAATTTAACCATTAAAACTGAATGAAGAAAAATTGAAACAGAAAAGAAAAAAACGGAATTTGAGAAAAAATAAAATTGGTTTCACAGAGCCGGTGGTCTTATAGTTATCAGGTGTGTGACGATAAATCGATTCGTGGATTGACTGGCGATTCTTTAGGGATCTGCTAAACTCAGAACTGATTCCAGAGAAAAATCACGATGCGTTTGGAAAGTTCTAGAATTGATCCACGATTTAATGTCGGACCCCTAATAATTATCAGAGGCGAAAAACCATGAGATGCAATCTGATATAATGTCAAATGTCCTCAGGAAGAGCACGGCTTCAGGAGCCTGCTGCGCTCTGCCCTGGACCTGCTTGATCGTTCGGATCGTCTTCCCCTCCGCAGACAACAGAGAAGGGGCCAAATGGAAGAAACTGGTCAGTAGTATATGCCATTCAGATTTTTATATATATATATATATATATATATATATATATATATATATTAGTGGTGGGCATAGATACATTTTTTAAATCTAGATTAATCTCACTGTGATCTTGAAATTAATCTAGATTAAAATGGAACATTCGAATTCTGCCGAAGGCATTCAAAATATGTGTGTTATAGTTATGCGCGGATCGTGGTTTTTTCCAACCCGCGGGTCCCGCTTTTATGAAATTATTTGGCCCGCCCCGCAAATAAAGTAAAATTTCCCAACCCGACCCGCCCCGCGCATTGGGGACATCACGGAAGTTACGTTGCTACTTAGACCTTCGTATCTAACATTATCAATATAGGCTATAGGTAATTGCACTATGATGGTTCGTTCGTGAACAAATCTTTAAGGTGAATGAATCGTTCTCGTTTACATAATCCACTGACCATAGACAGTAAAAGACTCATTTCTCGTTCACTGAAGTTCCTCCCACAGCAGCGCGCGAGAGCGGCGCTATTAGCAGCGCATGCGCAGCTCGTGAACCGCTCTGAACTGTTTCATCCTGTCAAAAAAGAGTTAGTCAAGATGTGACGGAGCATGTGACTTGTTGAATGTAGTGAACGAATACAATGTTCTCGTTGGTGAAAGAGTTGAATGAACTGATACATCTCGTTCGTGAATGAAATGAATGAGAGTATACAGGGTCAGTCGGCCAAGCATGTAAATCTCGATCAGCAATCAGCAGATACAAAGCGCAGTTATTGGTGCACATACGCTTGTTTTCATATTTACCATACAGAACATAACTCCACGTTTAATGTCACAAGTAAATGTTCGTTGACTTAAAGGTGCCATGTGCAAAAATTGAGCTAAAAATATTCAAAAAATGACCTACACGCATCAAAAGTATGAGGAGAAATAAGGGCGATGATGTCATTAAAAAAATGTCAAGTTATAGTGCTGCAGAGATATCAACCTTAATTAGCAGTAGCATTACTAGCCCCGGCCCGACAGGTGTCGTAATACCAGTTTCGGCCATGGGAGGCGGTATGCGGGCAACATAACCACCAGCCAACCTGCAATACACGAATAACTCGCACGGCTTGTGGGCGTAATCTAACCTGATGTCAATCATGTGGAAAGTACAGCCCACTACTTCATGTGACTTAAGCCCTTGGCAAGAGACCACCACCCGCTACAGGGAAACGACCGCGCTCGGAATCACAAATCAAATCCGATAAGAAAAGGAGCCGAACCAGAGTAAACAACAGAGTAAACCAACTGATGGACCTGAAAGAAATGAGGTTCGACACCGAACTTGCAACATTTCTTTTGGATTGGTAAGTTAGATGCTGTTAGTATTTCGCTAGAAGTTTGTTTTATATGTTTGTGTATTTTTTTTCCGGGAAGTTATAACATAGAAATGTATCGAAGGCTGTTCTATAAACGTGCTAATGTTAGCGATGGATAACCGTAGCTGCGTTTGATAATTAGCTAGCTATAACTTAACCCATTTTTTAAAATAAGTAACCTGGTCTGTCTAGTCTGTTGGTCTCCGTGTCCTCTTTGCTTCGTGGTTTTTCTGTACGTGAGAAAATTGATGTGTTGCATGAAAGCGTGTGAAAAGAGTCAATTGCGTGTGTCTCACAGTGAATGCTTGTGAGAGTTGGCAGCTCTGGTTACGTTGGTTGGCGCTAGCTTGGTCAACATCAGCTGTCTGATAAGAGTCTCACGTTAACGCAGCACATTAACGCCGATAACGGCCCACCACTAATATATATATATATATATGTATGTATGTATATCAGTCATAGCTGAATTTAGCAGTAGCTCCAAACCTCTGTGACTGACTGACTTATTGTTTTGAGATCTTTACATGAGGTCTGTCCAATCATATTCTCTCTCTGGGTCTCCTCCAATCAGGTTGAGGTTCAGAGTGTGCTGCTGGCGGAGGTTGTGGGCGGAGCCTCAGGGAACGCTCTCAAGTCAATCAGCAAATGCTTTAACAAGCTGTGGAAGGAGGTAAAGCACCATTAATTCACTCGGACGTCTTGTACACTACAGTTAAAAAGAATGAGGGTGCTAAGGTTTTTAATGTTTTTTTTGAGAGAGTGTCTCTTCTGCTCACCAAGGCTGCATTAATTTGATTAAAAATACAGTAAAAACAGTAATAGAAATAATATTTAAAATAACTGTTTTCTATTACAGTAAAATGTAATTTATTTCTGTGATGTGCAGCTGTATTTTCAGCATCATTCCTCCAGTCTTCAGTGTCACATGATCTTCAGAAATCATTCTGATATGATGATTTGATGCTTGAGAAACATTTTTTAATTATTATCAATGTCTTTGATGAATAGAAAGTTCAATAGAACAGCATTTCTTTGTAATATACATTTTTATTAACATTCTAAATGCCTTTGATGTCACTTTTGATTAGTTCAATGCATGCACACTGAATAAAAGTATTATTATTATTATTATTTTTAAAAGATCCTTTTGACCCCAAACACTTTTTAAAACTAAGTCCTTCTCTGTAAATGTAATGTTGCGTCTAATCAGTTTCTACTGTTGTTCAGATGAAGTCTAACTATCTGTGTTGTGTTTAAAGCATGCACTCTATTGATTTGAATTGATGAACGGAGTGTGTTTGTGCAGAACCCGGGTCTGGTGGATCAGTACATGAGCACTCTGCTGAGTTTGGATCAGAGCTGTGTGTGTGTGCCGCTGCTGGGCTTGTGTGTGGACTTCTGCACAGCTCACAAAGACATCGCCACCATCAACAAACACAAGGTGGAAAACTGGAGCGCTTCCTGTGCTAAACCTGCCCCACTGCAGCTTCAGTCTTAGTTTTTATATTCCAGTGTAGAAGTCAAAGTATTTTTTTAATCATCAGAGATGTGCTGTGACTTATACATATAATGGAATATAATAAAAAATTGTTTGCATAATAAATAGTAGCTTAGCAATGAAATGGTAGGCTACATTGTGAATATGGAAACGTTTGGATTTGTGCCAAGTGAGAAATGTGAGGCCAATGCTGTTTGTTTATAATGGGATAAATGATATTTAGAACGAATGCTTAGTGTTCATAATGTGTGTAACCATTTCATTTGCTTTATGATACTTAAAATGATTATGGAATAACACCTGACTTTTTTTTTTTTTCTCAATAATGCATTTTTTTTGTGGAAAATATGGTTTAAAAATTTTCGATTAGCTTTTATTTTTGTATTTGTTTTATTTAAATTC
>NC_081788.1:28563829-28591329 GCF_963082965.1 Carassius carassius | reverse complement strand
TGTCTGTGTTTGTGTGTGTGTGTGTATGTACACGTCTGTGTGTGTGTGTGTGTGTGTGTGTGTATGTACACGTCTGTGTGTGTGTGTGTGTGTGTGTGTGTATGTACACGTCTGTGTGTGTGTGTGTGTGTGTGTGTGTGTGTGTGTACACGTCTGTGTGTGTGTGTGTGTGTGTGTGTGTGTGTGTCTGGGTATGTACGTGTGTGTGTGTGTGTGTCCAGGTATGTACGTGTGTGTGTGTGTGTGTGTGTGTCTGGGCATGTGTGTGTGTTTGTGTGTGTGTGTGTCTGGGTATGTACGTGTGTGTGTATGTATGTACACGTCTGTGTGTGTGTGTGTGTGTGTGTCTGGGTATGTACGTGTGTGTGTGTGTGTCTGGGTATGTACGTGTGTGTGTGTGTGTGTGTGTGTGTGTGTGTCTGGGTATGTACGTGTCTGTGTGTGTCTGGGTATGTATGTACACGTGTGTGTGTGTGTGTGTGTGTGTGTGTATGTAGACGTCTGTGTGTGTGTCTGTGTATGTACACGTGTGTGTGTGTGTGTGTGTGTGTGTGTGTGTTATTTCAGTTAAGTTTTATTTTAAGTACTTGGCAAAAAAGTAATATTTCTGACAATCCACTGATGATTGCTTTTGTTTCTAGAAATGCTCAAAAAAAAAAATACAGATTCAATTGCAGGAATATATATGTATTTACTTGTACTTGTATTTAATGTTTAATCTTATTCTCTACCAAGAATCAGCAAGCTATTACTTATTACTAAATACTCTGATGTGTAATCCCTCAACAATCCAGAATCCTGAAATATGAAGTCTTCTAGTCCTGTTTGTACCTCTGTCTCTCTCTCTTCTCTCCAGCGATCTCCTGCATGCTGGCGTCTCTCACTCTTGATCTGAGTCAGTACGCGCTGGACATCGGGAAGGGCATCTCCAGTGAGTGCTCTCGTCAGTGTGAGTGATGTTCTTGTGAGGCGTCGTGTGCAGGTTTGATGTGGTTTGGTGTGTTTCAGGTCAGCTGAAGGCCAATAACCCAGAGCTGATGGAGCAGGCGGTGATGGCCCTCCAGAATCTTTCCCAGCAGTGCAGTGACCCCAGCGCCGTCCAGGACCTCGTCAAACACCTCTTCAGCATCCTCGGAGGTCAGTGGACATGGAGCTTTCAAATGACTGGAAATAGCATGCAAATATAAAAATGTATAGCTTTATTCTGTTTTATTTAATTGGCTAGTTATTGTTGTTTAAGATATTAGTGTAAAGTAAAATTTGTTTTAACCCTCATAGCACATTCAGGTCTATTTTTAAACAAATAAAATACAACATTGTATAATAAGGGAATTTTGCAAGTGCTTTAAGATCCTTAAAATACACTACTTTTTTACCCTTTTTAACTGTTTTAAAAAATGATACACGTTTTGTGTTCAGGTCATTTTGGAGATGGTTATGTATGGCATTCCATTAGGTGTTTGTTTAATTATATAATGTTATATTAGTGTCATGAAGCAATTGTAAAATCCTTTCCCCATATCTCACACATTTTTGGAGATAAATTTTATTGATAAACCTATATATGTACACCTATTGATCAACCATTGAAGCATGTAAAAACATTTTTTTTTTATCTTAAAGTAAAAGTTTATACTAGTAAAATGAATTTGTTTGAAAATTTACCAGAGTAACGGTGAAGTTGTTTTGTTAGAAATATGTAGGATTCACACATTTGAAGAAATAATATATATCCTCTCTCATTCGCTCTTTAATGTTAAGGTTAATAAAAATGTTATGACTGTTTTATAAAACAGCAGAAATCATATGCAGATTTTAAATGCATTATGAGGGGTTAAACCAGCTTTGTCATTTTATATGTATAATGCATTAAGCAATACAGATTGTTTCAAAGTAGCTTAAAAGAGGTCAAATCATCTGTAAGCAAAAGTGCAGAATATTAATAGTCTTTTACAGCCCAACCGAGCGTGACAAAGGAAATATACAGTGATAAACATTTGAATTTATGAATTATAAGCTTTGAAACCAGACATACATGGAAAAACACCAGTAAGCTCAGTCAAATTGTTAATTGCTTTGAAGTCATGGGAAAAATCCTGAGAAGTATTGTTTTAGTAATGCGAGTGATCAGGACCAGCTCTCTCTTTAAAGCAGAATTAAACTCATTCTGGCTTGTGTTTTGCTCAGGCTCCGAGGGGAAGCTCACTGTTGTGGCCCAGAAGATGAGCGTTCTGTCAGGTGAATATTTGGTCTTTCTGTCTCGCTCATATGCTCGTTAGGTCTGTTGGGTCAGTGCACTACATACATGGTTTTACAGAGCATTTGTATTTTTTATTTCAAGACAATCAGAGTGTACAAGGATAAGTCTTAAGTCTTTTATCACTGCTGATTTCCGTAAGGAAATTGTTTTTGCATTCGACTGCACTGCATTTGATTATTTTCCTATGTAAACTTCCACTGCATCTTTGTCTGATGCACTGCATCTTTTGCAGCGTCTCTCAAATGAACGCTGCATTTTTAGATGTTCAAAAGTTCAACTTTTGTGCATTCCACTTTTTTTTTTAAATGCAAAGAAACGCTTTGTTAAAAAAATCATCCCCTCCAGCACAGCTCCTAAGTCTCATTCTCACTTCTGCATGAATCTGTGAGTCTTTTGCGCTCATGTATCTGCCTGCTGTCATCTTGAGCATGGTTTCTGTGTTTTTGAATCAGGAATCGGAGGTTGCAGTCATCATGCCGTCTCTGGCTCTTCCTCTCAGTCTCTGAGCTCCAGCGTGGCTGTGATGTTCATACCCTACCTGCAACAGGAAGGTGAGAAACATACATATACATACATAAATATACTTTTTTAATATGCATTTTTAATGCTGGTTCATTCATGCTTGAGATTGCTTTCATAAAGTCGGGAAGTCGTGGCCTAATGGTTAGAGAGTCGGACACGCAATCGAAGGGTTGTGTGTTCGAGTCCCAGGCCGGCAGGAATTGTGGGTGGGGGGAGTGCATGTACAGTTCTCTCTCCACCTTCAATACCACGACTTAGGTGCCCTTGAGCAAGGCATCGAACCCCCAACTGCTCCCCAGGCGCCGCAGCATAAATGGCTGCCCACTGCTCCGGGTGTGTGTGTGTGTGTTCACTGCTCTGTGTGTGTGCACTTCGGATGGGTTAAATGCAGAGCATGAATTCTGAGTATGGGTCACCATACTTGGCTGAATGTCACGTCACTTTTCACTTCACTTAAATTGTAATTTTGTGAAGAAATAGCAGGGGATTTGTTTTTTGAAGAGCTTAAAATTTATTAAATCATATTTATGTAAAATAACCCTCATTAAAAAATAAATAAATCTTCCTAATCTTTTATTCTTTCTTTTTAGCTATTTTTAGAAAAAAAATGGTGCATGCTGAATGCATAAATGTAAATGCCAAATTAGGTAAAGCAAGTTTATTTATATAGCACATTTGGTACACAAAAATTCACAGTGCTTTACATAAAGTAAAATAATCATAAAAGAATAATCACAAAAATAAAACAAAGCTTTGAAAATGAATAAAAAATTGATTTAAACATGAATTTAAAAAAATGCAATCATTTTTGGTTGCATAAATACAGTGCAATTCATAAAAAACTGTGCAATCAGAGAAAAAAAATTAATGCTCAAAATAAATAAAAAATCTAAAAAAGATTAAACATTTTACCGCCTAGCAACATCAGAGAAATGTTAACATGTGAATCTGTTGTTTTGAAATGATTAATAACTTAAATATTAATGTAATATTAAAAAAGATTAATTTTAATAACTCACAATTTCAACAGGACTTCAAGTAAATATTTAAAGTCAAATATTGACAAAACACTTTGGAAATATTTTTACCCCATTTTACTTTTTTATATAATATTAAATTAATATAATTTTTTACTTGTTGTAAAATTGATCGATTTGCATGAAACGATCTTAAATGGTCGTAAATTTCTAAGACGTGCATTAATTAAAAACCTAATATCTGCTGATTGTTTCCCTCTCTCTTTCCTCGTGTGTGTGTGTGTGTGTGTAGTCCACGAGGGGACGCTGGTGCATGCAGTGTCTGTTTTATCACAGTGGACGAGCCGTTTGACTGTGGACGTGACCTCAGAGTTGAGAGAATGGTTTAAAAAAGCCTTCACCCTGAAGACCTCCACGTCTCTTGTGCGTCAGGCGTATCTCCAGGCCATGATCGGGGCTTTCAAAGGTCAGTTGGGCTGCTGGGACACTTCAGATTTATCCTCCTGCTGCTGAAGTTTAGTCAGAATGAACAGCGTTGGTGACTCTGTTCAGGCGATGCTCTCAATCAGGCGGTGGAGTTCCTGCCTCTCCTCATCCAGACGGTGGAGAAAGCTGCTGTGCAGAATACCCAGCATGCTCTGCTGTCTGAAGGCGTGGCCTCCTCTGTGCTGCTCTGTCGGCTGTCTCTGCTGGACTCTGTGTCAGGTGAGCGTTCACTGAGACTGATGAGAGTTTTCCTGTGTCTCATGCTGGAGATGTTGAGCTTCATGTTCCTTTGTGTCTTCAGAAGCGAAGCTGGCGTCCTTCTGGAACCTGATACTGGATGAAAAGAAGCCTCTGTTCACTACCGACAAGTTCCTCTCTCAGGCCAGCGAAGAAGGTCAGAAGCTCTCCAGTTCTCCGATAGAACCTGTATATTTTTTGCCATAAGTGCTTGAGGGGAAAAAAGGGACAGATCGCCCCAAAATGAAGTTTCTGTCATCATTTACTCCATCTCAAGTTATTCCAAACCTGTATGAGTTTCTTTTTTCTGTTGAACACAAAAGAAGGACAAGATTGTTGACATAGCCATTGACTTTTAGAGTATGGAAAAGATTCTTTAACACTTGCTCCTCAATTCTATTTCTATTCTATTTGCTTATTTTATTTTATTATAAAACATTTGACCCTCTAACACTGGCATGCTCTATTTAATTTCTATTCTATCTATTTATTTTCTTTTATTTATTGTATATAACAAATCTTGACCCTCTGACACTAGCATTCTCTATTCAATTTCTATTCTATTAAAAAAAAAAAAAAAAGCTTGCTGTTTACAGTGTTCGACTGAATTTATTTTGTTGCTCTTTTGATTGGTTTGATTAGTATTAAAAAGAACTAATGGTGAAAATGTACCTTTAATAAAACAAACTTATTAGGAGATTGAGATGAAAGGGTGTAGTAACACAGATAAATACCAGCGTCATTGTCATTTATATATGTTTATTAACTTTTATTTTGATTTTAGAGCTTTATATTATTTCTATTTCAGTTGTATTGATTGAAGTAGAGCTATATCTCAGAAGTGTTAACCCTGTCCTGTGTCCTCAGCTCTGTGCACTGTCCTGCTGCTGTGTGAAAGACTGTTCCTGGATCAGCCACAGAGACTCAACAACAGCAAGTCTCAGTGAGTCCCCACCATTCCCCTGCGATGCTTTGCATAGAGTATCATTTTCCATTAAATTTAGGAACTCAGTCTCTTATTTCCTGTGTTCTAATTCACATTTGTTTATTTCATCACTAGGATCACTAAAAGTTGACTATGATATGCAAACTAAAGTTTAAAGGGATCGTGTGACCCTAAAAGAGTTTCACTGAAACCACTTACTGTTTTGTTGTTTTAATTTTAAGATTTTTGTGTAATATTTGTTTTATTTCAGTTTCATTTCTATTAATAAAACTATTTGTATAGTTCATTTTAGTTAACTGTAACAATGCAAGCAATCACATTAAAATATTCCAGAGGGATGTATAATAATGTTATTAACCCTCTAAGCGCCTAAGTGGCAAAATTGCGACAAGACGTCATCCTTAATAAAATAGACTGTAGTTCCTTATATAGTGTAATATCTCATTTGTATTCCCTTCCACTAGATGGCAGACATGTATTACTTTGATTCTAGACCAACATTATTCATTGTTTCTGTTCAAAGTGTTCGAGGAAATAGCAGAGCAAGTGAGCTCTCATGTCATTGATGCAGAAGCAATTCATTTCATAGCGTGAGTGTAAATGTTGAGATTTATGAGAGAAAATCGCCAGATGGCTAATACAAAGTTGTACCGCGAGGATGTGTTGCAAATGTTGTTCGCCGATTCTGATTCTGAAGGGGAATATTTGTCTTTTAGAAATGACGATCGGCCGTCTAATGATCGCGCGTCTCGCGGTACATCTTTGCAGCGCAGTGGTGCCGCCGTGCAAGGCGAGAGTGTTCACGAAGCACAAACAAGCGATCATTTCGACCCTTTGCTCAACGGGGATGTGGGTTTAGCCAGGATGCCGAGGTCACACCTCTACTCTTTTCGAAAGACATCCTGGGATTTTTAATGACCACAGAGAGTCAGGACCTTGGTTTAACGTCTCATCCGAAGGACTAAAACACTTGACCCTCTAACACTAGCATGCTCTATTTAATTTCTATTATATCTACTTATGTTCTTTTATTTATTGTATATAACAAGTCTTGACCCTCTGACACTTGCTCTCTCTATTCAATTTCTATTCTATCTATTTAAAAAAACCTAAACAAAAAAAGCTTGCTATGTGTACTGCATTCGACTGAATATATTTTGATGCTCTTTTGATTGGTTTGATTGCTTCTCTTGTCCTCATGTGTACGTCACTTTAGATAAAAGCATCTGCTAAATGATTAAATGTGAACACACATATTCTGAAAACATACATGTTTATATACAATAATGTATAATCTTATGTTTTCACAAAAAGACCAGGAATATTTGTTCAAGTAAATAGGGGGTAAATTTTGACTTTCAACTGTAGTGCAGAATCTTAACTTCATGAATGCAAAAGTAGTCATGTGACTCAAACGCTTGTCTGCTGTCCTCAGGATGTACCATCAGGCCACAGTGATGGCGCTGCTCTCCCGTCTGTGGCGTGTGCGAAAGCGTGCTCAGCAGACCGTGAAGAAACTCCTGTCCTCACTGGGCGGCTCCAGTCTGGCCCACGGCCTTCTGGGAGAACTGCGTGTCGTCATCAACAAACACAAGGTGAGGGATTGACGAGGAATTCAATTCACACTGATGTGTTCAGAATTTACTCATTTTTTCTGTCTCTTGACTCAGATTCTGCCGTCAGACGTGGTTTATACGGAGACCGGCGAGCTTACAGAGATGGGCCGCTCTTACATCGCCCCGAGGATCCTGCTGGACGCTCTGAGCGTGATCTGCTCGGTGGCAGCTCAGTGGAACGACCCGACCGAGACTGAGAAACTGGCCTTGGATATGCTCATCGTGAGCCATCATCCGTCCGTCGGTCCGTCTCTCTGATGGTGTGCGTGCAGGAGTTATTCCAGCAGCTTTTGCTGAATCCTGTGTTAACCGGGTTCTTTCTCTTTCAGTGGCCGTCAGGTCTGAGATGTGGCCTTCTCTGCTGTCCACCATGAAGCTGGACGCAGCTGAATTCATCGATAAACACCTGGAGATGATCCTGCCACTCCTGTTAGAAGCTAACATAGATAATCAGGTCTGACCGGCTGTGTTTAATTATCCAGCTTTGGTTTTTTAGCAAAATCGTTTTACAAAGCTGCAGCAATATGTGCAAAGGACAGGTCACCCAAAAATGAAATGTTTAGTTACATTTTTTCATGCACATCAAATATGGTTTTATACCACCATAAAAGCTCATACTTTTGAGTGCTTAAATGTTAAATGTTATATTGATTTAATAGTAATTATATTGATTAACTAAATTTAAAATGCATGATTTAATCAAATGCAATACTGTAAATATTTTATCTGTATTTTTAAGCTAAGCAGAGTCTATTCTGGTTGATTATTAGTATTTTTTATTAACTGTTTATGATATATCTATGGAAGCTTGTTTCCACCATGGGGTTCAAAATAAAAAAGGTAATTGTTACTGTTTATCTCACGATTCATTTTTTTTTTCTCACAATTGTGAGTTATTTCTCAAAATGATGACAAAATTGTGAGATATAAGCCAGAATCGTAAGATATAAACTCAAATTCTGAGAGAGAAAGTCAGAAATGTGAAATCTGTGTGAAATATGTGTACATCTCATAATTCTTATTCAGGTTTATATCCCACAAATCTGAGTTTATATCTGCAGTTCTGACTTTATTTTATTTTATTTTTTCAGATCTTTTTTTTTTTTTTTTTGTGAGAAAGTCAGTTGCCTTCTTAATCTTTTATTGCATGATGTGATCAAAAAAACTGAATTGTACTAATGTAAACTGATAATTCTAAAAAATCAGAATTGTGTGATTTAAAAAGTTGCAATTACCTTTTTTAGGGATGTACCAAAGTGAAAATTCTAGGCCTAAACTGAAAATTCCAAAACTGCCATTTAATAATTATTTATTATTATTTAATAATCTAAAATAATTTTGTAAGACTTTAGACTTTAACTCAATAATTAATGATACTACATTTAGAAAAATTACAAACCAATAAAACGACCACACTTTTATTAAAAGTAAAACAATAAAATTGGCCAGAAGATATATTCATATTAAATGTAAATATATTATTTTTATTCAGTTCTGTGCAACAAAATTAGATTGCACAGATTTCTTTTGGTTTGTTTGTTTAATTCTACAAATAATGGATAGTCGTATACTACAAGTATACTACATCTAAAAAAAAATTAAATGCCATTTTTGTCATCTGAAATTTCGGTGCATCCTTAACTTTTTTTCATTTTGTGTTCTCTTTTTAAATATGATCATGTAATAGCTTGTAGTGTTACTCTAGATTCAGACAGATTTATGTTGGATTGTGGTTGACGTTGTCTCTCTCTCTTGTCGTAGGCCGTTCAGAATGCGGTCGGTTCTCTGTCGGTTCTGTCTCCCACCAGACTGCTGCCTCGTGTCATGGATCATGTGACTCAGCGCTTGTCCAATCCGGCGCTGAGACAGGTGACGCGTCAGGAGTATGCCATCATGCAAACGCTGGAGGGAGAACTTTACGACAAGAGCATCATTATGAGGTAAAGTCAGCTGAACAAGATCGAGATGCAAGAATGAGAATTACACGGTTTGTTGTAAGCGTTGTTGTCTCGTTATTGGCAGCGCTCAGCAGGAGAGCACAAAGAAAGGCAACATTAAAAGAGAGAATAAGGCCTATTCCTTCAAAGAGCAGATCATTGAACTGGAGCTTCAGGAGGTGAGAGAGAACTACAACACATGATCCACTCAAATAGAAATAATACTACTAATAATTTAGTGTTTGTTATGATGAAAAACAAAAATCAATTAATAATACGTTTTATTTGTAATGCGCCTTTCTTAATCCTCAAAGCACTAAATTATAAGTTAAATTATAAATATATTTAATAACTGAGATATCTTGAATTTATAATAAACATTTTATGTAATTCTAACATGTATGTTTTATAAATAATATATACTGTAATAATTTAATGTAATTTTACCATCTTTTCTGTTCGATTTATTGTATATTATTACTATTATGAAGCATATGTTTGTATGTATATAATTATATAATTATTAATAAAAATGTACAATTAGTAGAATAAAAATATATCTTTGCATATTTGAATAATAAATCATAATACATATAAATTATTAAAAATTAATTGAGGTAGAATTAAATATTTTAAATTAAAAACCTGTGTGTGTGTGTTTGTGTGTGTGTGTGTTTATTTTTATTTTTTAATGAATTTATATTTCCTTTTTTTTTTTAATAAGAAATTAAAAGCCTGTCTAAACTTTTGCCAGTCAGGTCAAAATACATAAAAAAATCTGGGCTTATATTTCTAGTTCATCTGTCACACTGGAAATGAAACAAGTACTTTGCACTGTGGGATACAGCATCTGTTGCAGTGCGTTCAGTTTTATACTGCACATCTGATTGAGCTTGTGTTTGTCTTGTAGGAGATCAAGAAGAAGAAAGGCATCAAAGAGGAGCTCCAGCTGACCAGCAAGCAGAAGGAGATGATGCAGAGTCAGCTGGAGAAAGAGTCGGGCATCCGCAAGCGCTTGCAGGAGGTAAGGGGTCATAAGGTACCAGAAGTCACCTGAGATGCAGCCGTCAGCATAAACCAACCACTCTCTCTCTTGTTCTGTCTCAGCTGGACATGGAGCTGCAGTGTGCGGTCAGTCTGCTGGAGGCGGCTCTGGCACGTCATCCTCCTCTGATCTGGATGCATCTTCCTGGAGTCCTGCAGGTTATTCTGCCCCTGCTTCAGTCTCCTTTGGCTGCTCCACGCATCAAACCGGTCTTCCTGCACATCGGCGTCACTCTCATGCCTAAAGAACTGCACTACCTGGGTATGCTTTCCTTTGCCTGTTTGTTTATAACTTTGTTTACTCTTATTAAATGTCTGCATTTGTTTTTAAAAGTCCTTGTTTTCCCATATAAATTAAGCTTTTTCCCATATATAATGTTTTTGCATATATCAGTAAGAGATATTGTATTTTGGTTCAGTGTGTGATTGTGGCTCAAGTGGATATGCATTTGTGTAAATAAAATCAGATGTAAAAAAAATAATAATAATAATTTCAACAGCTAAAGTAATTGACATTTAAAAAAAAAAAGTGTCTAAAAATAAATACATAACTGTTTCATGTTAAAACACAATTTAACAATTTTTAAAAAGTGTTATTTTGAACATCTGTGTATTTGAAATAATTCAAGATATTATATTAACAGATAAAATAATTTACATTTCCTAAAATAAATAAATAAAGATATATAATTATATATTTCATTATATATATAATTTTTGAAATTGGAGTAAACAATACATTATTTGATCAGTTAAACGTATAGTACGGAATTTTTGGCCACCAGGGGTCACTCAATCAAAATAATAACATAAGACGTACTTTGATGACGTCGGGAAAGAGCGTAGGCTCATGGGAGTTGTTGTTCATTGGAACACGCGCTCTGTCGCTGCCCACATTCCTCACTCATTTTAACTGGATGCGTGGCGCAAGCGTCTCAGTTTTTAATTCGGCTCCCATGTTAATAGGTTAGAGCTTGCAGACTGCCTGTGTGAGACGCGCGTCTCAGGCGCGGCTCGAGCCGCACGGAAACCACGTGCATGCTAGAAATAAAACCGACGCCTATTTTTCACGCGACATGCAAGCGTGTTGGAAGCGTTTCCAGGCAAAATATAATAGGAAAATATGTTTATATGTAATTTTGTACACAAATACATATTAATTCATGACATTTTGATGTTTGAAAGTCAATAGGTAAGACATAAATTCAGATATAAATGTAATTTAAAAAATAAATAATTATAGATTTTCAAATATTGCACCTGTCAAACA
Source organism: Carassius carassius (assembly GCF_963082965.1). Lineage (NCBI taxonomy): Eukaryota > Metazoa > Chordata > Actinopteri > Cypriniformes > Cyprinidae > Carassius > Carassius carassius. The sequence goes on along the minus strand of NC_081788.1, from coordinate 28,580,034 downwards.
TAGTCTATTTTGCCGTCAATACTGTTGACGGTGTCCTTTATCAGTAGGCTTTATATTTATGTTCAACATGAAGTATAGATATTGTTGTCATGAAGACAAGAGCCTGGTCTGTCAGCGGTCTCCCTCTATGTCACCTACAGCAGCAGCAGCAGAGACGCCACGCAGCCAGTGTGTCACCGGCCTTAGTATTTTGACAATCACGTATTTTCGAACGGAGAGATATATGAATTATCAGACCCCTATCAAATCAATATTCCATCTAGCTAGTAGTAATATATGTTAAAAAAACACGGTTGCCTTTCGTTAATAATTATAATTGTTTATACTATGATATCGAACAAGATAGTGAACTGCATTTGAAGCTACTTTATCCAGCTAGATATAGAACACATGTAGATTTACATTATACTCTACATGAGAGCTAGTCCGTCTGCGTTTTACACAAGACATCATTGTTTCACAAAATATACGGATAGATATAGTTAGCTGAATGGATGCATACCTGTTTATTAGAATGCAAACATCTCTCTGTAGTTTCAGCTTGTCACGAAGCTCTCTCTATCTTGGAAATGCAACTCCTATATTTACCCGTGTCTCGTTTCTTCTCTTGTCACAAAACCTTCTCAGGTCATTTATTTCACCCGTACGTTTGCGCTTCACAGAACGTGCAGGCAAAGCAAACAGTTATTGATTGAGGTATAAATACTAATATAAACAATATAAATATAAAATATAATAGTCAAGGCTAGCTACTACTTTTTCTTCTTCGTCTCGTCTTTGCTTCTGTTCACCTTTGTATTTTCCGTGGGTTCCGCAGGAAGTTAGATAAACTAGAGGGGTCAAAGGTTATATGACGCCATAGACGGGCGACAAAGCGGAAATAAAGAAACGTGCCGTGTCTTCTAATTAAACTATAATTTTCTCCGGATTTGAAAGTTTGTGGAAACTGTCGGGATAATGTAAGTACACAACTAAAAAATATATATAACATAGATATAGTGATATCTGCTATTTTTAAAGCAGAAAAATTACATATTGCTCCTTTAAGTTAATTTACATTTCAAAAATGAATATACATTATTTATAAATAAAATAAAAAATGTTAAATATATTTTGGCAGCAAAAATATTTGGCTTTTTTTAAAAGATATGCATTTTTGTAAAAATAAACATTATTTTAGGGCTGAAACGATTCCTCGCGTAACTCGATTACAAAAAATGATCGAGGCAAATTCCTCTGCCTCGAAGCCTCTTTTAGTTTGTTTTAAAATGATTTTTTTAATGTGACAACGCGTTTACGTCACCCACAAAGCGGAAGGAGACACAAGCGCTGCGTCCGAAGTCGCATACTGCAAGGAGTCAGCAGTGTTTTGATTTGAGGGCGCGGGCAAACGTAAAGAGAACTAGGGCCCTATGATTTCCGCGATGCAGAAAACGCGGATGGAATCGCGGAATCTAGTCATAAAAACGGAATTTACAGTTTAATGCGGAATGGCACAGAATTTGCCCAATTTTTAATGAATTAATCAAAAATAGGTCATTGCACTTACATCAGATCACGATATGGACTAGTATCTGTAAATATTAAGCCGGAACAGTCGTATTTAAATATGAATCCTGCATGTTCTGCGTGTCTCTGGTAATGAATGGTGCAGAAGGGCTTCTTCGCTTATTTACACACACTGAAGCGCGCGTGACGCTCACGGTGATTTCAGTGTCTGCTGTCTCACTAAATAAGACGTGAACACATGAACAACATCTCCAAAACTGCTCTGACAGCCACTTCATGAGCATTTGACCGTTTGATTTGAGTAAAACTAGCGTCACATCACATACACAGAACTGTAAAGGTACGCCAGCCCGTCAAAATAAAAGTCCGGTTAAAGACTATTGTTCAGCAGAATGTACATAGCCTACTACTAAAAAAAAAAAATCTAATTTTTTTTTTAGGGTTTAATCACACACCATTTCTTCCATGTTTTATTTTTAATGGTAAATCCCCTTTGTTTACCAAAAAGTTAAGTTAATTTTCAATAATTAAAAGATAAATTAAATTCATGTTTTATGTGTTTAATGTGCATCTCAGAAAATGCTTTATTTTAAACCCCAACTGAATGGCACTTAAATGCAGTAAAAATTAATTTGTCAACTTTATTGTCATTGTTCACAGTACAAGTACAGACAGAAACAATGGGTAATAATTAAATGTTTATTTTTGATGTATGCATTGCATTCTATGCATTTAAAAAAAAATTTTTTTTTTTTTTCTAAAAAAGGAAACTTACTTGTTCATTTTAAGAGACCCAGGAGTCTTATTTTCTCTTGCACAATTATTATTGCACTTTAAGCAAAAACACATTTTATCGATTAATCGATGGAATTTGTGGTAGAATACTCGATTACTAAAATATTCGATAGCTACAGCCCTACATTATTTCACCTGCTAAAATAAGTAAAGTGAATATGCATTTAAGTAAATAAAAGAATAACATTTTCAAAAAATTTTAACCAGCAAGAAATTTCCTCAGAAAATTTCTAAACAATGATTTTTAAATGCTAATACAGCAGTAATGGGCTACTGGAAAAACAAAGTGTTTATGTTCATTAAATGTCTTCAAATATCTCTGTTTTTCTCTGTTTAATTAGCGGTTCTCGTGGGTCATGTGACCTTGCGTCAGCTAAAGCCAGAGTGTGATTTGGATCCTGCCTGGGCTCAAGAAGATCTGGACACAGCGACACAACGAACCGTCTCACTGCTGCACACAAACACGGCACTTCAGAGAGACGGCAAGACCGGTGAATAACACACACACACACATGTGGGACATTCATCAAAGCTAAATGTCAACTATGGCAAGCCGTTTTAACATCTAATCAATAAATCAAACAAGTATCTGTTTTCATGCTACTACTAGTACTTTTTCATTAACTACAAGTGCTTATTCTTCAGCTACTTGTTAAGTTTAAAAAGATAATCGTACTTATTTATTAGATGTTGGTAGATACAATAGTGACTGGTACATTTTTATATTCTAGTAGTTATTCATTAAGAACTAGTACTTATTTTTCAGATAAATTCTAGTACCTATAAATTGAACTGTACAGTGGCAATTCTGCCTAGGCATAACATAAGACAAGTAAAAAAGCAGTTGTGACTAGGATAATAAGATTTGTTACTAGTAACAGTTATATAAGATACTTGTCTCTATAAACAAAATACTACTAATAAAATATTAGTGCCTAATGAATTAAAGTATCTATTAAATATGTACTAGTATCTAATGAAAAATAGTAGTATTTGATAAATACTGGTATCTAATGAATACTAGTAAAATCTTAAAAGATACTAGTCACAAGTGGAATACATACTAGTCATATCTGAATAGCTGATATTGGAATGACAGATCCCCATAGAAGTCAATGGTAAAAATGTTAAAGGGGGCATATGATGCTATTTTAAAAATCATTATTTTGTGTATTTGGTGTAACAGAATGTTGACATGCTTTAATGTTCAAACATTTTCATTATTTCTCAAATACTGTACATTATTGTAGGTCCTCTATGCCCCGCCTCTCTCAAACGTGTCGTTTTCTACATCCTTCTGACGAGCAGTCTTCTCTGATTGGCTAACTTACCCAGTGTATTGTGAACACCGCAAGCACACATTGTAAATGTAATGCCCCTTTCCATAATTGCCAGCTTTATCTTTCAAAATTGCTGTTCTGTTGTAAGTAATCTTAAAGATTCTTAAATGCATCTACTTTCGGAAGGCTAAATAAAGTGCTTTTGCTTTCATTTAGATACACACAGCATCTCTCTGACATGACTGCTTCAACACTGACTGCGGTTACTGAAACCACGCCTTCTTTCTTTGCGTGAACATTTGGGTGGCATTACGCAAATATTTCCACATAGTGACGTAGATGTGGGGCGTGTTTAAACGAGGCGTTTTAGATGGCCGTGGAATAGTCTTAACTTTGATAATGAATATCTCTTTGTATTTGAGACTTTAGTCTTTGCAAATTTGTATGATCTTCTTTATTCACCAAGAGCTTGTAACACTCCAAAGAGAAAGGAAAAATATAAAATGCATCATATGACCCCTTTAAATGTGTTACTAGTAACAATAGAATAGTTACTAGTCGCTATTGTAATATTTACTAGTATGTAATAAGAAATAGTATCTTAAGAATAAGTACTAGTAACTAGTAGAAGCACTAGCTCTTAATAGAATAGATACTAGAAGCTAAAAAATAAGTACTAGTAGCATTAAAATCAATGCTAGGATGTTTTAAGCATTAAATGTTGAAACAGCATGCCATATTACAACAGGTTTGTTTTTAAGCATTAAATGCTGAAATGGCATGCCATATCACAATGGGTTTTGATGCAAGATAAAGGACTTCATAGGTCAAAAAGCATTAAAGATATGTAAGTTTGAATGTCTTTTGTTATGGCATCTCTTTCATTTAAAGACTCATTAGAGGTGTGTTTGTGTCTGAATTGCAGGATCAGGTACATTTGTCCTGTCAGCGCCAGCGTTCTCCTTCTGTTTCCCGCTGCTTCAAGCGGTGTTGAGTCAAAGCAGTGGATCCTCAGAGGAGGACGAGCTCGTGATGACCCGTGCTCTACAGGTCATCAACACACACGCACAGCTACGGGCCAAATCTAACGACACGCTTGCAGACGAGGTACAGTTGGGTTCTCAGCTTGCGTTTTGTAATTAATGTGTTTTTTTTTTAATTGATCTGTCAACTATGCTATTATTGAAGTCTGTCTGGAAATTTTGACGTGGATTTGAACTTGATTAGTTATTTTATAAAGGCATATAAAGGTTTATAAAGGTATCATGCAAATGAATGCCATAATTAAGCCAGTGTATGTGTCTTGATTTTCTTTTGTGACTTGGAGAGAATGATGGAATTATTCAATAACTGACCACAATGAGGTGCTCCTGGGATATTATGATATAAATCAGAATTTAGTTGGTTTGTGTTATTTAATGTCAATTCAGATATATATATAAAAAAATCAGGTATACCTTATATAATATTTTTATTATATATAATATAAAGTTCAAACAGAAAAAAAATTACAATTATGTTCAGGTATAAAAAGAAATGTACAATTGAATGACAAATTCAGTGATACAAATATAAAGTTTTATCTTTTTTAAAAAAATATAAGATTATTGAAATTAAAATCATATTCAGTTTTAAAAAATAAGTTTTATTTAGTACTTCACAAATTTTGAAAAAAAATATATTCATTTATACCTTTACAAGCAACTAAAATAAATTAAAATAAGTTATTTTGATAGTCTTAAAATTATATTGATAAAATCAAAAAATAAAATATTCAGTTATATCTTTATCTAAAAAATATATATAATAAATATGTAATAAAATATCTAATACATGAAAGTATTAAAATTATGAAAGTGTAAATTCTTTCTTTTTAATAAATAAATGTATTACAAATTCAATAATAAAAATGTCTATCCATATAAAATGTTAAATTATTCAAATTTACATTTTAGTCATGTCTAAAAAAATTTTTACAATTTAATTAGAATATATTAAACAAATTCACCAATTAAATTGTAGCTTTAACTGTGCATGTATTAAAGTAAAATCTCATAAAAATGTCATAAATGCACATTTATTATGATAAGTCTGTAGAACTGAAACCCCGGCAGTTTATAATTGTCTTGTTCTGTTTGTCCAGAACGGCCCAGAGCTGCTTCCTAGAGTCAGTATGCTGCAGCTCTTGACCAAAGTGATCGGCACGTCCACCCCTCGCCTTCAGGTAGAGACTCACATCCAGGACAGCGTTCTGACGCACACTGTTTGAGCAGAGGTAGTGATGGAGTGTGTGTGTGTTGTAGGTGCTGGCTTCAGGCTGTCTGACGGCTCTCTGTGCCAGCGCTGGAGGGGAGGAGGGATGTGCACTCGCCGAACAGCCTGAGATTGACGCTCTGCTGGAGGCTTTACTGTCCCCGTGCTTCTCTGTCAGAGACGCTGCGCTCAGGGTCAGTGCCTTTCTCTTTCTAATGCGTATGGAATTACATTATCAAATCCTTTTAATCAAAGCCTGTCGACTCGCTGGTGTAGGGTCTGCTGGAGATGGAGTTGGCATTGCCCACCGACAGCGCTGACCCCAGCGGTCTGAAGATGCTGAGGAGACTGTGGGTGGCCAAGTTTGATGTGGAGGAGGAGGGCAGAGCTCTGGCGGAGAAGTGAGTCATGCCACATTTTCACACAAACAGCTTCTGCTCTAGGTGCAGCTCCTAACATGAGTTTGGTTGGTGATAAAGCTGTTACAATTGATTTGAAAAAATGTGGATCTGATAAATGGTTCATCATGTGGACATGTGAAAGTGAACTTCTGTTAATGTATCACTTTTATAGCATTCTCATAATTTCTCATTTGTGTCAGTAATACATTATTATACCAAGTAAAAGCATGGGGATTTTGTTAGTTTCACCAGCTAAAATAATTGACATTTTAAAGTGAAAATGTATTTTTGTAAAAAAAAATATATATATATATATTGACATGCATGCATTCACTTTGGAAACGTCAATTTCAGCAGCTAAAATTGACGTTTTTAAAGTGAATGCATGCATGCATGTCAATATAAAATGAAAATAAATAAATGATTTCACCTGCTAAAATAATTGATAATTCTGCATTTGTATAAACCGAATGACTGAATGTTGTAGTTGAGATGTTGTGCAGTGCTGAGTCTCATCTCGTCTCAGACTCTGGCAGGCTCTGTGTCTGGATCTGGTTCCTGAACTCTGTGCGCTCCTGATTGAGGATGTGATCCACCACGAGGAGGCGGTGCGTTCGGCGGGGGCCGAGGCTCTGTCCAGCGCCGTCAGCCAGTACCACGAGCAGTCGGCCACCGTCCTGACCCAACTCACGGAGATCTACCACCAGAAACTCTACGTGAGTCTCACACCTGACTGCAGCCTCCCAGAGAGAATGACCACTGAGAGTAATCTGAGAAAACATTCCCGTTGTGTTCACTGTCTTAAATCATTCAGAAGGTCACTTAATTCATCGCCCTGCTGTTTAAAACTGAATGGCCGTCATTGTGAAGGCGAGTCATTGTGGTTTGCATGAGTGAATGTGACGGCTTTGACTAATGTCTGTGTTTTCAGAGACCTCCTCCTGTTCTGGACGCTTTGGGACGAGTCATTTCTGAAGCTCCTCCTGACCAATGGGAGGCCAGGTGAGAGAACGTTTCCCATGATTCCATGAGTTATTATAGAAACTGAAGTGACTTAGGTTTCTATATCTATATGTTTATTTCATTTTTAGTTTTCATTCATTTGTATTTGGGCATCATCTGTGGCAGTGTCACAGTTAATAAAAATTATAGTTAAGAAAATGTCAAATTTTTTGTGTTCTGTTTTTGATTTCAGGCTCTTTTTTTTTGTTGTCTTTTATTTCATTCATAGTTTCTATTTGTTTATTCATTAATTTATGATATCTTCGGACAACATCTGTGGCAATGTCAGAGTGGTTAGAAAAATTATAAATACTTAGATAATGTCTCTATTATATTTTGCTTTTGTCTTGGGTTTCATTTTAGTCTTAATTTTTTTTTTTTTTTTGGTTTACATTTATTTAAATTATAAATTTTTAATGTCTTTGGACAGCATCTGTGGAAATGTCAGAGTTTTGTTTAGAAAATTTGAAAATCTCATGGCCCTAACAGAGACCTGGATCAAATCAGAGGACACTGCTACACCTGCAGCACTATCCAATAATTTCTCATTTTCCCACTCCCCCCGTTTGACTGGAAGAGGTGGAGATACTGGTCTGCTCATCTGCTCCTTTGAATCTTATTCAGTTACTGTTACCTACCCTTTTAAAATTTTGTAGTTGTCTATTGACCCCCAGGACCACTGGGTAACTTTTTGGATTAATTAGATGTGTTGCTCTCAACCTTTTCTCAGGATGGTACTCCCCTAGTTATGCTTGGAGATTTCAACATCCATCTAGATAAACCTCTGTTTGCTGATTTCCACACTCTGCTTGCCTCTTTTGATCTCAACCGAGTGTCAACTACTACTACTCACAAATCAGGCAACCATCTGGACCTTATTTATACACGACACTGCTCTACTGATCATGTTCTGGTTACTCCACTGCACACGTCGGACCACTTCCTCCTCACTCTTAACCTCAACATGGTCCCTGACACATCACTTACCCCTCCACATGTCATCTTTCGACGTAACCTACGCACACTTTCACCCTCCCAGCTTTCTGCAATGGTTTCATCTTCACTTCCTTCCCCTAAACTGTTTGCATCTTTGGATGCTAACAGTGCTACTGATACTTTCTGCTCCACTCTTACATCTTGTTTAGACACTGTTTGCCCCTTATCTTCCAGGCCAGCCCGTAACACCCCTTCTGCCCCTTGGTTATCTGATGTTTTACGCGAACACCGTCTAAGCTTAGAGCTGCTGAAAGGGTGTGGCGCAAGTCCAAAAATACTACTGACCTTAATGTGTATCAGTCACTCCTATCTTCTTTCTCTGCTAATGTCTCCACTGCTAAAATGACGTACTACCATAACAAAATTAACAATTCGTCTAACTCTCGCATGCTTTTTAAAACATTTTCCTTACTACTTTGTCCTCCTCCTCCCCCTCCTGCTTCATCTCTAATAGCTGACGATTTTGCAACATTTTTCATTAATAAAATTAAACACATTAGTGCACAATTTTCCACACCACAATCAGTCAAGCTCATATCACCAGCAAACTTACACTCATTTACATCCTTCTCTTCACTCTCTGAGGCAGAAGTCTCAAAACTCATCCTTTCTAATCACCCTACAACTTGCCTGCTTGATCCTATTCCATCTCATCTCCTTCAAGCCATTTCTCCTGCAGTTGTACCTACACTCACTCACTCACTCATATCATCAACACATCCCTCCACACTGGTGTTTTTCCCTCATCATTTAGACAGGCACGTATAACTCCACTACTTAAGAAACCCAACCTCAACCCATCTCTTTTAGAGAACTACAGACCAGTTTCCCTTCTTCCTTTCATTGCAAAAACACTTGAACGAGCTGTGTTCCACCAAGTCCCTACATTTCTCACACACAACAACCTCCTTGACAGCAACCAATCTGGCTTCAGAAGTGGACATTCAACTGAGACTGCCTTGCTCTCAGTTGTTGAAGCTCTAAGACTGGCAAGAGCGTAATCCAAATCTTCAGTACATATCCTGCTTGATCTGTCCACTGCTTTTGACACAGTTAACCACCAGATCCTCCTATCAACCCTACTGGCAAAAGGCATCTCAGGAACCACACTTCAATGGTTTGAGTCTTACCTATCAGATAGGTCCTTCAAAGTATCTTGGAGAGGTGAGGTGTTCAAGTCACAACATCTAACTACTGGGGTGCCTCAGGGCTCAGTTCTTGGACCACTTCTCTTCTCTGTCTACATGGCATCATTAGGTTCTGTCATTCAGAAACATGGCTTTTCATACCACTGCTATGCTGATGACACTCAACTCTACCTCTCATTCCATCCTGATGATCTGACGGTAGCTATTTGCATCTCAGCTTGTCTATCACCTTCAACTCAACCTTGCCAAGACAGAACTGCTTGTGATTCCAGCAAACCCATCGTTTCATCACAATTTCACCATCAAGTTAAGCACATCAACCATAACTCCTTCAAAAAATGCTAGAAGCCTTGGAGACTTTCTCAGACCACATTGCTAAAACTGTCCAATCCTGCAGATTTGCTTTATTCAACATCAAGAAGATCAAGCCCTTTCTTTCAGAACATGCTGCACAATTAATTAATTAATTAATTCAGAACGCGGCAGCAAGATTCATTTTTAATGAGCCAAAAAGAATACATGTCACACCTCTGTTTATCAATTTGCACTGGCTTCCAATAGCTGCTCACATAAAATTCAAGGCATTGATGTTTGCCTACAAAACTACCACCGGCTCTGCACCCATTTACCTAAATTTGTTACTTCAGATTAATGTGCCCTCTAGAAGCTTGCGTTCTGCAAGTGAACGTCGCTTGATTGTGCCATCCCAAAGAAGCACAAAGTCACTTTTACGGACTTTTAAATTAAATGTTCCCTCCTGGTGGAATGACCTCCCCAACATAATCCGGGCAGCATAATCCTTAGCCATCTTCAAAAATCGTCTTAAAACACATCTCTTCCATCTTTATTTGACCCTCTAACTTTAAAGGGTTAGTTCGCCCAGTTCGCAAAATTATGTCATTAATAACACCCTCATGTTGTTCCAAACCCGTAAAACCTCCGTTTATTTTTGGAAAACAGTTTAAGATATTTTAGATTTAGTCCGAGAGCTCTCAGTCCCTCCATTGAAGCTGTGTGTACGGTATACTGTCCATGTCCAGAAAGGTAAGAAAAACATAATCAAAGTAGTCCATGTGACATCAGAGGGTCAGTTAGAATTTTTTGAAGCATCGAAAATACATTTTGGTCCAAAAATAGCAAAAACTACAACTTTATTCAGCATTGTCTTCTCTTCCGTGTCTGTTGTGTGAGAGTTCAAAACAAAGCAGTTTGTGATATCCGATTCGCGAACGAATCATTCGATGTAACCGAATTTTTTGAACCAGTTCACCAAATCGAATTGAATCGTTTTAAACGGTTCACGTCTCCAATACGCATTAATCCGCTAATGACTTAAGCTGTTAACTTTTTTAATGTGGCTGACACTTCCTCTTTCAAACAAACCAATATCCCGGAGTAATTCATTTACTCAAACAGTACACTGACTGAACTGCTGTGAAAAGAGAACTGAAGATGAACACCGAGCCGAGCCAGATAATGACTTGTTCACGAGTCAAGAATCGTTTCTGCCAGACGTGTCCGATTCGAAAACCGAGGAACTGATGATACTGCGCAAGTGTGATTCAGCGCGAAGCAAACCGACACACAGAGCGTCTGAACCAAACTGATTCTCTTGGTGATTGATTCTGAACTGATTCTGTGCTAGTGTTATGAGCCCAGGTAAACCGAAGGCTTGCAATCAGCGCCAATGATGGCATTATGTCGAGCGCAAAAGAACCAGTGAACCGTTTTCTTCAACCGGTTTATTGAATCGAACTGTCAGAAAGAACTACTGGTGATCCGAAAACCAATGCAACTGGTTCTTGACTCGATAACGAGTCATTATCTGGCTCGGCGTTCATCTTCAGTGCTCTCTTCACAGCAGTTCAGTCAGTGTACTGTTTGAGTAAATTAATTACTCCGGGATATTGGTTTGTTTTAACTCGGAGGGAGTGTCAGCCACATTAAAAAAGTTAACAGCTTAAGTCATTTGTGGATTAATACGTATTTGGAGACGCGAACCGTTTAAAACGATTCAGTTCGATTTGGTGAACTGGTTCAAAAAGATCCGGTTACATCGAATGATTCGTTCGCGAATCGGATATCACAAACTACTTTGTTTTGAACTCTCACACAACAGACACGGAAGAGAAGACAATGCTGAATAAAGTCATAGTTTTTGCTATTTTTGGACCAAAATGTATTTTCGATGCTAAAAAATATTCTAACTGACCCTCTGATGTCACATGGACTACTTTGATGATGTTTTTCTTACCTTTCTGGGCATGGACAGTAGAACGTACACACAGCTTTATATTTTCACATTAATATATTTATTTATTGAACATAACTACTTTAGTTTTTATTAAGTTTCTGCTGGCTGATAGTTTCCTCCATGGATAGAGCTGGTGAGTGATGTGTTTCCTGTCTGCAGGTGTGGCATTGCTCTGGCGCTCAACAAACTGGCTGAGTTCCTGGATGAGAGTCAAGTGACGCCCCTCTTCCTGTTCTTTGTGCCGGACGCTCTGAACGACAGACACGCAGAGGTGCGGCGCTGCATGCTGGACGCAGCGCTGTCTGCACTCAACACACACGGCAAGGTACTCCGTCTAGAGCACAGAACAGAATTACTAAAAATAAAAAAAAATACATTTCACCACCACCTATATATATATATATATGCATTCTTGCAAAATAATAGTAAATTAAAATGCAATATTTTGCAGTCTCAAAAAATTTACATTTCTAAAGCGAATATGCATTCTTGCAAAATAATAGTTAAATAAAATGCAATATTCTGCCTCGTAAAAAAAAATCATTTCTAAAGTGAATATGCATTCCTGCAAAATTAAATAATTAAAATGCAATATTTTGCCGCCTCAAATAATTTACATGCGGGAAGTCGTGGCCTACTGGTTAGAGAGTCGGACTCCCAATCGAAAGGTTGTGAGTTCGAGTCCCGGGCCGCCAGGAATTGTAGGTGGGGGGAGTGCATGTACAGTTCTCTCTCCACCTTCAATACCACGACTTAGGTGCCCTTGAGCAAGGCACTGAACCCCCAACTGCTCCCCGGGCGCCGCAGCATAAATGGCTGCCCACTGCTCCGGGTGTGTGCTCACAGTGTGTGTGTGTGTGCACTTCGGATGGGTTAAATGCAGAGCACAAATTCTGAGTATGGGTCACCATACTTGGCTGAATGTCACTTCACATTTCTAAAGTGAATATGCATTCTTGCAAAATAATAGTAAATTAAAATGCAATATTTTGCCGCATTAATTTATTTAAATTTCTAAAGTGAATATGCATTCTTGCAAAATAATAGTAAATTAAAATGCAATATTCTGCCTTGTCAAATTATTTCCATTTCTAACGTGAATATGCATTTTTATAAGTGAAATAAAAATATAATATTTCACCAGGTAATGTACATTTAAAAAAAAAACGCACAAGTGAATATACATTTACATCAAATGAAATGATTAATAAAATAGGTGATAAACTTGAACTAAATGGAAATTAGAAACTGAAATTTGAAAGTTTAAACTGAAGCACTAAAATAACTAAACTGAAAAACAAAAGCTGAAATAAAACTAAAAGTGAATTAAAAAGAAATGAAACCTAAATAGTCAAAACATTCAACTTAAAAATTAAAAAGAAGCTCGTTTAAAATATTAAATCAAATTATAATAGTATATAGATGATGCTCTAACTGACTTGGTTTTGTCTCTCAGGATAACGTGAGCTCGCTGCTGCCCGTGTTTGAGGAGTTTCTGAAGAACGCTCCGCAGGATGCTAACTATGACTCTGTGCGGCAGAGCGTGGTCATCCTCATGGGCTCGCTGGCCAAACATCTGGACAAGAGTGACCCTAAAGTCAAACCCATCGTGGCCAAGCTGATCACAGCCCTGTCCACTCCCTCACAGCAGGTCAGCTCCGTCCGTGTGTTTGCTGATATTAACAGCATATTAACATATGATGACAGATGGTCAGTTTACTCTGAGTTGTCTCCGGCCGTCCTCAGGTCCAGGAGTCGGTGGCCAGCTGTCTTCCTCCTCTGGTTCCTGCTATAAAGGAGGACGCCGGTGGGATGGTGAAGAAGCTCCTGCAGCTGCTGCTGGAGAGTGACAAATACGCCGAGAGGAAGGGAGCGGCGTACGGACTTGCCGGGCTGGTCAAAGGTCTGGGGATCCTGTCTCTCAAACAGCAGGAGATCATGACCACGCTGACCGACGCCATCCAGGACAAGAAGAACTCCAGACGCAGAGAAGGTGAGAGAGCTGGAAACCTTCCTAGTGTAGATATATCAAAACTTCATTTTTGATTAATAATATGCATTGCTAAGAACTTCATTTTTCAACTTTAAAGGCGATTTTCTCTATTTCGATTTCTTGCACCCTTTAGATTCCAGATTTACATAAAACCATACATCAATGGAAAGCTTATTTATTGTATAAATTGATGTATGTTTATATTGATGTATAAATCTAAATTTAAAAAATTTACCCTGATGACTGGTTTTAAATTACATTTAAAAATTACATTTATGCATTTATGCATTTAGCAGACGCTTTTATCCAAAGCGACTTACAGTGCAGTGCTATCAATTTTTTACCTATCATGTGTTCCCGGGGAATCGAACCCCAACCCTATGCTCTACCACTTGAGCAACAGGAACACTAGTTTTGTGGTCCAGGGTCTCATGCACAGATATATATACATGTATGTCTGTGTGTGTGTGTGTGTGTGTGTATATATATATGTGTGTGTGTGTGTGTGTGTGTATATATATATATATATAAATTGTTTTGTTTATTAATAAGTTAAGAATAATATAATCAGTAATCAGTAAAAAAAATAAATACAAATTAATAAAACAAAACAAGGACACACTAGACTAAAACTAAACTCAAATCAAAAACAACAATGCAAGTGATGATCAATTCAGTCATGATGTATGATAACAGTATAATGCAAAATAAATTCATCCTCTTTTGAGCCGGTGCATGAGCTGTGGTGCTCATGTGGGTGAAGCAGGTTCGAGTCTAGCTTGTGTGCCGCTCCTGTTCCCTACTTTTTTCCCAATAATTCTGTATCTACTCTTATGTATTTCTCTATTAAATAAAGCCAAATAAATAATGAATAAAACATGCAACGTGAAGAAAGAAAAAAAGATATGCAAGGAAGTTAAAACTACTATAAAGAGTTGTCATTGTCTGTGTCACAGGTGCTCTGTTTGCGTTCGAGATGTTGTGTAACATGCTGGGGAAGCTTTTTGAGCCGTACGTGGTTCACGTCCTTCCTCACCTGCTTCTCTGTTTTGGTGATGGGAACCAGTACGTCAGAGAGGTACAAACTCTTGTTGTTTCATACTTTATGCCTTTTTAACTCACATCATAACAAGATGGTCATTTTCTATAACCCTAACCAGACACTGGATTTAAATTCCTCGTGTTGTGCACAGGGTGGCCCCGCCCACAGAGAAATATCATTGGTCCAAAATCCTGCATTACATACTTGAAGCTTCAGACATGTTTTGACTGGCTGTGATTTTGTCACTTGATTTTGTTTTGCTTTTTTTTTTTTGCTGCTTTCAGTAAAGTGAAGAGTCCTCAATCTTTGGTGTCTGATCTAGTTAGAATGAGGCTGCATACGAATGCATCTGTGTTTTGAGATGTTGCATGATGTTTGCTGTGTGTCAGGCAGCGGATGACTGCGCTAAAGCTGTGATGAGGAACCTGAGCGCTCACGGCGTGAAGCTGGTTCTGCCGTCTCTGCTGATGGCTCTGGAGGAGGAGTCCTGGAGAACCAAAGCAGGTCCGCTTTAGGATGCATAATAGTTTTTTGGGAGTGTAGTGTTCAGGCCTTTGTTTGCTGAAAAGATATGATTACTGTTTTTTGTTTTAATTAGTGTTTTTTGTTATAGAATATTTTATTTAAATTATAATTATATATTTTTTACTTATTTATTTTACATATAATTTTTTATTTATCACTCTCTCACATGGTAAATTAATTTTTATTATATTATCATTATAGATTTTTTTTTTTATTATTCAGTTATTTATTTTTATTATATTATCATATATTTAAATTATTATTGTTGTTCAATTATTTATTTTTATTGTATTATATATATTTATTTTAACTATTATAGTATTAGGGCTGCACGATATTGGAAAAAAATGACATTGCGATATTTTATTTTTCTGCGATATATATAGCGATATATCTAATCAAATTTTTTTACGAACAAAAATGGGGTGAGCAGATTTACATTCTCATTTTAAATGATTTAAACATCGACACCATCGTGTCAATTGATTAATATGCGAGAGGGAGAGAGAGCAAGACAGCGCTCGTGTTGTTTGAAGCGCTCTCTCTCTCTATCTCGCGCTCTCTCGCTCTCTTGCATGCGCTCGCTCGCGCTCTCTCGCTCTCTATCTCGCGCTCTATCTCGCGCTCTATCTCGCGCTCTCTCTCTCGCGCTCTCTCTCTCGCGCTCTCTCTCTCTCTCGCGCTCTCTCTCTCGCTCTCTCTCTCGCGCTCTCTCTCTCGCGCTCTCTCTCTCGCGCTCTCTCTCTCGCGCTCTCTCTCTCGCGCTCTCTCTCTCGCGCTCTCTCTCTCGCGCTCTCTCTCTCGCGCTCTCTCTCTCGCGCTCTCTCTCTCTCGCGCGCTCTCTCGCTCTCTATCTCGCGCTCTCTCGCTCTCGCGCTCTCTCGCTCTCGCGCTCTCTCTCTCGCGCGCTCTCTCTCGCGCTCTCTCGCGCTCTCTCTCTCTCGCGCTCTCTCTCTCTCGCGCTCTCTCTCTCTCGCGCTCTCTCTCTCTCGCGCTCTCTCTCTCTC